>NW_028152211.1:492500-512500 GCF_964638095.1 Poromitra crassiceps | reverse complement strand
CATACAATTATGTTTGGCGTTGAAGGCTCCGCTCTTAGAATTAATTTAATATTTAATTTAATATTTAATTAATTTAATTCTCCCTGAACTCGGCTCAGCAAGCATGCTACGCCGAGCAGGGAGAGCAAGCAGAATCCCCCATGGGGATAAAATATTCCAGATACATTTAAACCATAGAAAGAAAAGGAGGGAGCCTAAAAGCAAGACATGGAAACATGTTTAAAAAAAAAAAAAATTGAGTAATGCAGACTCCAGAGCTACAATACATGATAGCATTTGATCTAAAAGGTGGAGGCTGGGGTGGAGGGAGCAAAGCATTGCCAGCAGCCGCAAACGATCAGCAAGGTGGGGAATAGATTAGTGAGTGAGAGGCTGCCATATTTAAACGGACCGCCTTGTTGTGAGAATGACTGTGATTGGAGAATTGGTTAAACGGTGAACCAAACAGAGGCTGTCAGCTGGTACAGCTGGGGCGTAGCCTATGACATCATGTCTTGAATGAACTAACGCAGGCTTCATTTAGTAAAAGAAGTAAAGTCACTTTGAATTAGGGCTGCAACAGATCACAAAACCCACAGTTCAGATTGTATCACGCTATTGAGTCACAGATCAGATCAGTTTTTAGTTCAGCAAAAATAATAATAAAAAATGTGATACTCTGGCTCTTTTATCTATATTGAAAAAAACACAATATAAAAACAGTGCATGTGGTCCCTAAGATCTCCCTAAGTTGCCAGTAAACATCACATTCATGTGATCTATAAAGTGCCAAAGTCACACCCTCTTCTGGGTTCTGCATAAGACCTAGGGATTCCATCCACCATTCATTTTTTAATAGATGTTTCATAACATCTTTATAAAAAGAGTTCTACTTGGTCAAACCAAACAATTCAGCTAGATAGGGGCGGCTGTGGCTCAGGAGGTAGAGTGTGTCGTCCACCAACCAGAAGGTCGGTGGTTCGATCCCCAGCTCCTCCAGTCCGCATGTTGAAGTCTCCTTGGGCAAGACACTGAACCCCAAATTGCTCCCGATGGCTGTGCCAGCACCCTGCGTGGCAGTTGGCCGCCCTCGGTGTGTGAATGGGTGAATGCAGGCACATTGTAAAGCTCTTTGGATAAAAGCGCTATATAAATGCAGTCAATTTACAATCCATATATTTAGGATGGTGAGAGACCATAGAACATTTCACCATGAAGGGGAAGCAGACTAAAGAAATGCACGTCCTCCCCACCCCCTTTTTCTCTTCTTCTTTGTGACATGTTCTCTGGTCTCTCCTGATTCTAAATAGCTGAATGGTTTGACCAGTAAAACTCCTTTTGTAAGGATTTTTCTAAATGTCTATGGAAAAATGAATAGTGGATGAAATCTCTTAGGTGGTACGGTCCGTTGCACCATTACTTTGAATATAACAGCACTGAAGCTAAATCCAAGCTGCAGCTCCTCTCCTACCTGAGCAGGTGAGTCCAACAGCTTTGCCAGGTGAGCAGGTGTTTCTAGCTGAGCCTGAGCTTCCACAGTCCAGGAGAACAGACTCACTGCCTTCACACTGGAACTCTTTGGTCCACATTGGAGTCTCCCTGTCTCCATAGAGCGCCCCCTGGAGGACTGAAGGAGCCCCACAATCAAGCTCCCTACAGACCACCTCTGCATCCTGCTGGTCAAAGTCAGCTTCACACACCGAGGACCATGACTGGTTAGACTTCACCTCCAGTCTGCCTGAGCACAGACTAGTACCATTCACCAGCCTCACAGAGTCTGGAGAGAGAGAGAGAGAGAGAGAGAGAGAGAGAGAGAGAGAGAGGGAGGAGGCAGAAAGAGAGAGACACACAGAGCCTGTCAATCATCTGTCATGTCGTGCATCACCCAGGTGGGTGCTACACATCGGTGGTGGATGAGTTGACTTCTCCTCCCCTGATATGTGAAACACTTCGATATCTAGAAAGGCGCTATATAAATCCAGACAATTATGATTATTATTCCTGCACTGACTATCTGCAGCATGCTGATCTCTGTACATAGACATACTGTAGAATATACAAACAGAACAGACACAGAGTAGCCTGCTGCAGGAAGGAGTCCAGAAGTAACACTAACGTGTAAAAGACAATGGGATTTTTGTATTGGAATTTAGGTTCAGTGCCTGAAATAAGTATGTGGTTAACTAAAGTTTATGAAACAGCAACGTTTGTGTTCAGCAAGATAATCTTCACAAACGAGGACCACTTTTATGACTTTTGAAGCGCAGTTTCTTTTTACGCAGTTTTCATAAAACACTTCAAAAGGGACGTCTGTGGTAAGACCACAAAAATACATCATCCCTGTGGCACTCTATTTACATGCATGTTCACACACTTCTCTTCCTGTAGGAGGCCATTGTCCTGCATAACTGTACAGTTCAGTCCAATGTAAACCACTGAGTGTAACTGTGACAGAGGAAGCAAGAGACTGTGAACATTACTGTCATAGTTGATGTCATTGATGGTTTTACCTGAGCAGTTGATCTGCAGGCTGCGAGAGGAAGAGCCAGACTGTGTGTTTTTTACACACTCCCTCAGTGTAGATCCAGGCTGAAGACAGTAAGGTCTGAGCCACCATACATCAGAGTCCTGCGCGGGTCTGATTTTCAAGACCCTCCCCGCCCGGCCCCGCGACGTGCAGTACCGACCCCGCTCCGCGAACCCGCTCATATGATCAGTCAGTACCGCAACCCACCCCGCCCCGCAGACATGAGACCCGCGCCCCGCTCCGCTTCCGCATAATATATATTTTTTTGAAGTGAACATAACCAAAGTAACTGCGATCGTTTCACAATTCACACAGGAAGCGAATAGCGGTCTTTTCTGGCCGAGTCACTGACGAGAGCCAACAACGGTGGTCGGTGCAGTCGTTATGCATTGCATAACGTTATTTACAATTAAGCACATTGACGGTGTTTTGTCACTGGTGCCGGTGCCATCAGGCCAGCCAGGGCCAGGCAGCAGCTAAAGTAAACATGCTAGCCTTGCTGGCGCTAGCTGTCATGCAATGCAACAAGCTAGCTAGCATAGGTCTAGGTCTAAGATACTGAACGAAATACCGTATACTACTGAACTGAAGTCAGTCAGTGACCTACCTGTCTATTGTGCCTGCCCTGTCCTGAGTGACGACCTGACCGCTGACCCCCCCCCCCCCCTCCAATAAACAAGCCAATACTGCCACTTAGCCGCCAGGATTTGCAACTGCAGTATTTTCTCTGAGTCTGACTGATTGTGAGGAAGTAAAAAGACAGTAAGGCTATTCATAAACAAGTGTTTATTCAACTTTTCAAAAATCAGCAGCACTAGCTAGGCTAGTATACATACATTCATTCATACACACACACGTTCAGCACATCACTTTGTTAATGACACACATTAAACAGAATGACATGAGCACAGTGAGTGAGCAGCTGATGATGCCTGCCAGACAGTTCCACTGCAAGCCAGGACAAATAAACCAGTAGTAGACCACTGACCAAACTGTTTAGTAAACTTTACAGTCACACTGACTTGACTATAAAAAAAGACCAGTACTAGACTTAACAGACTGGTTAATATAAAAACAAGACCAGTAGACCTAACATTTGAGAGACTGATAGCTGCCACAGCCTGCTGAAGAACCAACAGCAACCATTTCAACAGTGCAATTGTGTGTGCAAACTGTGCATCATATAGTAAGTAGAGATTAAAAAAAAAATACAATCAAAGAAAATAAATGTGCTTAACAATTTTTTCTTTTGTTCAAAGAGACATCAATGTAAACAAATTATACAGCAGCACATTATGCAGAAAGTAAACAACTCTTATAGCTGATGTGTTTTAGCTCTGCAGCCTTTCTGTGCACTGCAGTGTACTGTGTGCACTCAGAGAGATCAACAGCACCAGATCTCACCAGACCAGCAAACGACTCTGACTCCTCAGACTGAATGAACTGCAATATTAAGCAATGTTGTTGGGCAGCAACAGACCTTCAGAGCCTCTCTTAGAGGTGACCATGAAATATATTACACATTGATTTATCGATTATTGCACACACAAAAATAACTATGGACAATGTACATGTATAATTTGTATGGCTTAAGTTCTGCTACAGACAGACCTTTTTGGTTGTCATGTCATGCTGGGGAAAAATTAGAGAAAGCCTCCATCAAAACAGTGATAAGCCTTTACGCTGTTAGATCAAAAAATAAATATAAAATAAAACTCAAAGAAGAACCCTGATTTGGTTCTTGGCAAACTGCACTATTTTGTCTGCCACCTCAAGTCAAGACAGTGAGTGGAGTGGAATGGATATGACAAGTTCTCTATACTTGAAAACACTGTTCAGCTCAGCAGATATAGAAAATACTGTCTGATTCCCATTACAGCCTGCTAACTAATTATTTATTTATTCATCTATGTATTTATTTATTTATAACAGTAGACCCCATTACAATTCAAGACTGACACTAGCTTTTTCTTGACTATTTATTTTACATTTCCTCGCACACCACCGGGCCGGCATCATGACGGATTGACAGCGTGTCGTGTCCACAGCAGCAGCTTACTCTCCAGTCTCCACTCTCCAGGCCAGCCAAGACCAAGTTCAGTGAAGGACTGAAAAGAGAGAGAGAGAAACTCAGTACAGTAGTGTATAGACCACACCACCAGACCTAACACTTTCTAACAGACAGCTTATACAGTCAGGGCAGGGCAGGCTGGCTAACGCCATGTTCAACTCACCATTCACTGTTTCAGATTACTATGCAGAAAAAGTATGTCATCAACTGTCTCTGGTTTCAACTGGGTTCTCCTCTCTTGGATCACAAATCCAGCTGTGGAAAAATCTCGCTCACTTGCAGCGCTTGAAGCTGGAATGCCGAGAATCGCACGAGCAACGTGTGCCAAGTTCGGGAACATTGTGGCGTGCTCCTTCCACCATTTGAGAACGTCGAAATTCTCCTCCCGAACCTTCACCTTGAACTCGATGTAAGCCGCCACCTCATCCTGAGGGCCGGTGTCATCGCTGGAAGTGGAATCCTCGACGTCGGATAGTCCATCCGATGGTCGACGTCTCTTCTCGGGCGGGGCTGGAGCGGCAGCATCAGCAGCACCACCACGTCGTCGCTGGGGCGATCCACCGGCAGCAATTCCACGGCCACGCTTGTTTTTCACATCTGAGGTGTAAGAGGGAGCAAGATTAGGCCTATGCAACTTCATAAATAAAGATGACAACGACACAAGCCACAAAAGAAGTAGCATAATGGGCTAGGCCATTAAGCCTACAATACACAGCAACAATATAATGTAACATAATCCTAACTTTATTCAATTTCTACCATAATTTAATTTTAATATAGTGTGTGGTGGTGCTATATAAAACAAATGAAAACCACTGAGTCACTTGTGTTTTAAATCAGACTTTAGCTCAAATGCATAAATACCTTGAACAAGCTCTCGCACTTCAGTGTGCACGTTTGCCACTTCCTGATCGTCTGCAAGGAGCTTCAGACTCTTGAGCTTGGGGTGCAAAAACATGCCTAGTTTGTGCATGGGGTGGATCTCGAACTTCTCAAGCAGGAATCTCAGACATTTTTCCTTTAGAGAGGAGAATGTCAGGTTGTCAGTGGCGCCTGGTTGCAGGTGGCGTTTGAGGCGATCAAACCACACAGGAGCGAGGTGAAGAGTGGGAGATTTGGTAGCTTCCAGTGCCTTGGTGGCCTCCTTGAATTTATGGAGAAACCTCACCATTCCACTCAAAGTGTCTTCATCCAAGTCATCCAGACGATTCTCTTCTCCGCTTTCCAACAGCAGTGCACGTACCTGCTCGTACTGAGAGCTGATCGACTCGAGCATGGTGTGGGTTGAGTTCCAGCGTGTTTCCACTGAGGCTTTGAGGGTTTTGGGGAGACGATTCTGGAGATGTGTTTGTTTGAAGTAGGTCACGAGTGACTTCGCCCCAGTGACGATCACAGTGACTTCCTCTTCAAACGCATCCTCCTCGCTTGTTTTCCCGATCGTATGGTAGAGGACGGTGTTGAGCACATGTGCAGCACAGCTCAGTCTAGTGACGGTGCGAAGGGCTGCCAGTATGTTGGATCCTCTGTCTGTCACATAGATCAGTTTGGAGAAGAAATCATCAATGTTGTATCTCCGCAGGGCTTGGATGATGGCTGGTTTGATGTTTTCAGCTGTTTTACGCAGCGCACTGTCCCACTCCGTCGTAGAAAGCACTCGTTCGACTAACTCCCAGTTGCCATTGATGTAGTGGATTGTGTGACAAAGGTAGCCTATTTTTCTATAATCATCGGTCCACATGTCTAATGTGACTGCTCCTCCATACTCATTCAACTGCTCTCTCAACTCAGGAATTATGATTTGGCGAACCGCCTCTGCCTGTTTGGTCACTCTGCGAGATACTGTTGTAGGATCTGGTAACAGCTTCCTCGCATCAACACGTCCAGCCCGTGCACCTATGTCAATCAGTCCTTGTACTAAACACACAAAGCCGTCGCCAGCCACCGTTTCAAAGGATCTGATGTCACTGCAGACAAATTTGACTGCTAGTTTACCAACCGTATCTTTATCTTGCATTCTGGGTGCTTTGAGTTCTCCTCTCGTGAAGAAGTGAGCGATTGGTGTAGCAGCAGCGATACCAACGCAGTTCGACTCCGTATGCTTCTTCAATGAAGACGTGCCGAGTTTGTGGCTATCGTAAGCAAACACTTTTCTGCACTTCTTACAAGCAGCATACCCAGCGACATGGTTATTTTCCTGATCTATGATGACACCAAAATCCTCCCAGACTATGGACTTAGCTCTTGACGAAGGGTTCGGTGAAATTGAGTAATCTCCAGCTGCAAGCTTAGCTTTCACGTCTTCCGCCATTTCTGTTTATACCTGGCGGGAGCGAGGGAGAGCTGACCCGGAAGGAAAGGACCAGCGGAAATGATTGAGGTCAAACTGACGTCAGGTCAGACTCAGACAAAACATGAAGTTACACACTGACTGAATTATTATCGTTATATAAAAAGTAAATAAAAATACATATATTATACTACACCCGCGACCCGGGCCGCATGTTGTTTATTCTACCCAGATCCGAACCCGCAAATAAAATGAAGACAAAATAACACCCGCCCCCCGCATTTTTTTGCGGGTACCCGGCGGGGCCCCGCGGAACCCCGACCCGGTGCAGGACTCTGCCATACATATCTTTCTGAGGAAGCCTTTCTCCTGTGGAAACAGCAGAGCCACAGTCCAGCTCTCTGCACACTACAGCTGCTGACTTGCTGACTGCTACAGGTCCTCCACCACTGGTCTCCATTCTCCATGTTGTTTCATCTCCAGTTCACCAGCACAGCTGCTGGCTCCTCCCACCAACCTGACATCATCAGCTGAACAGAGACAAGACAGTCGTTAGTTAAAAACAGTTCACAATTACTTGGATTTGAAAGTAAAAATCAACTCAAATCAGACAGCTGTTTCTCTGTCTTTTCTCTATTTACCTGTTGACTTGTGTTTTTCTTCAGCCTGGAGTCCTGAGGGAAAAGATCATAATAGTATCAAGATGAAATGATGTATTTTCTCATGTCATTTTCTCATTGTCCATGTCTCTGACAGTCCACTGTTTGTCCATGTCTCGGCCAGTCCACTGTTTGTCCATGTCTCTGTCAGTCTACTGTTTGTCCATGTCTCTGTCAGTCCACTGTTTGTCCATGTCTCTGTCAGTCCACTGTTTGTCCATGTCTCTGTCAGTCCACTGTTTGTCCATGTCTCTGTCAGTCCACTGTGTGTCCATGTCTCTGTCAGTCCACTGTTTGTCCATGTGTCTGTCAGTCCACTGTTTGTCCATGTCTCTGTCAGTCCACTGTTTGTCCCGGCAGCTGTCTGTCTCAGGCTCAGTTGTCTGTCTGTGACCTCAGGTTTCTAACAGTTTTTCCTCTGAAGGTTTTCTTCAGAGTTTCTCCTTGTAGCTTCCAGGATCTAAGCCTGCTGGTGCTGCAGGTAGGTTAGGATCTAGAGAAGAGTTGTAGATTAGCACATGCTTCCTCTGATACATGTGCAGTTGACAGAAGTTCATTCACCTGACCGGCAGGACATATCGCATGGGAGGATCATTCCCCCAGTCCCTCTCTCTCTCTCTCTCTGTCTGTCTGTGTCTTTCTCTCTCTCTCACTGAGAATGTGTGTGTGTGTGTGTGTGTGTGTGTGTGTGTGTGTGTGTGTGTGTGTGTGTGTGTGTGTGTGTGTACATGTGTGTGTATGTCTGTGTTTGTGTGGCAGCGGTTTGCCCCGCTACACGTCAGCATCCCTTCCATATATTGACACTTACGACACCCACACATGCGCGCGTGTGTGCGTGCGTGCGTCCACACACACACACACACACACACGCACAAACACAGGCACACACACACATGCACACGCACACGCACACACACAGGCACACACACACACACACACACATCACACACACACACACACATGCACAGGCACACACATACACACACACACACACACACACACAGGCACACACACAGGCACACACACACACGCACGCACACACACGCACAGGCACAGGCACGCACGCACACACACACACACACACACACACACACACACACACACACACACAATATAATCATCTCTATTGAAATTTGCACTCAAAAGCAGCAAAAGTCAAAAAGTCATAATAACCTTCATGAAACATGAACGCACCCCAAATACAACATTGTCCCTTTTTAAACCTTTATTTAAACAGGAGGAGTCTCACTGAGAGCAATGCTCTCTGGTTCAGGAGTGAGCTGTTCACATGCACACACACATTCACACCTGGAAGCTGACCAGTACCAGAACCACAGTCTGATCTGCTGACACTGAGCGGTTGGGGGTTCAGTGTCTTGCTCAAGGACACTTCAACACCCTGCTGGGGTTGAACCCTGAACCTTCCGATTCCCGGACGACAGCTGTGCTCTCTCCCTCTCTCTCTCTCTCTCTCTCTCTCTCTCTCTCTCTCTCTCTCTCTTTCTCTCTCTGGTGACGTGATGGCGGTGACGCTGTGGCTTTTAAGGGGAGTGATCTCTTCTGAATCCTCTTATAGACATAAACACGCCTGTGGAGGTTTGCGCCGAGATGCGGCGAGATGACGTGAAGAGCAGCGGGCTGACACGCACACAGTTAGGGCTTTGCGCAGCGCTATTCCAGCGCAAGACGGGCGCTAACGCAAAATGACCGCTGTTGCGAAGATAGGGCCCTAAGGGTGCGTTCGTAAATAGCACTCCAAACGCCCAGAGCGCTCTCCGGCACAAACTGGACCGTTAGTCAATTCTGGGCGCTGTTGAAATACAGCGTCCGGTTATTCAGAGCGCGACACTCTCAGAGTGGCAGAGCGCTGCACTCTGAGCGCTCCGTCTGTGTGGTGGCCGGAGCAGCAGAGCACCAGGAGGAGCAAATGAACAGCCAACATGGCGGCGGGAGTCATAGTGAAATGCCATTCGATAGCAAAGTCTTTCTGTTCTCCATTTCAGAACTGAGTTGACAGTTTACTGACATCTTTGGCTCTATGTGTTCATTGCAGTGTTGTTGTCATGACAACACTCAAAAGCTAGAGGTCAGCACTGAGTCAGAGATGAGACACAGAGCCTTTAAAGAGAGTGAGTTTATGTGCTGTCCTCAGACGTCAGGAGGACATCTTGTGGTTTCACAGCCTGCAGGTCAGGATGAACACTCAGCCAAAGATACACAGCTAAACTGAGTTCAGAGAGGAACAGCATGTTATGTTGTTACGTGTGGAGTGTCTGAGGTCACACTGAGGTCAAACAATGTCAACCAACCAGCACAGCAGAGCGACCCAGTCACCAGAATACAACATTGAAACACTGTCAACCAACCAGCACAGCAGAGCGACCCAGTCACCAGAATACAACATTGGCATACAACTTGTCTGCAAACCAGGGCTACGTATAATCTCAATGTCAATTTGAAACAAAACAACAACCCATTCTCACAACTTGTCAAACACTAACGCTCGGTCAGGAACCCTTGTTGTTATTTTCTGAAGAGGGCAAGGGGGCGGGCATGGTGATGGTAGTCACATGACCTTAAATTCTTGGAAACCAGGCGTTGAAGCGACCACCAGGGGGACCATTGCCTAATCCAAACCCAAATCGTTCCTGAACGAACAGTTAAACGTGAGTGTTGGAATCAAAACGGCAGTTCATTTGAAGACCTCACTGCATTTCCAACGTTAAACACAAATAAAACAACTTGAACATGTATAACGTTGATATACACATCATCATTGTCTGTGAGAGAGAGGCGCCGAGAGAAGGCGACCCGCTGAGCGCTCCGTAACTTCTTAGACAAATAGGCTTTTTATTCTAGTGTAAACGCGTTTTGTTTTGTTTTCGTTGCTTCGACTCGCTTTGTAAATACATATTGTATATAACAGTGTTCTGAATAGTGTAAATAGTGGCGTCTTCGCACTTTTCTTGCAAGAAACTGCACGACGGCGGGACCCTCTTTGTTCGCTTGCCCGCAAAAAAAACAACAAACAAGCAACCCCCGCTTCCCCGCTATGGAGGAAAGCAAGGACGCAGACACGGATATCAGTGGATATCACACGGATATCAGCGTCGGGATAAAATACGACAGGGACGCACTGATCAAAATCAGGAAAGAACGGATATATTCCAACAGTAACTGGCAAGCTCCAGATCTTACGGAATTTCCTGAACTCATAAAACAGCACAGGAGGAGGGGGAAGCGAGGAGGGATTCTCACCCGCCTAAGGAAACGCGCGGACAAACCACCTCTCCCCAGCATACTCCTGGCAAATGTCCAATCTTTGGAAAATAAACTTTGTGAACTAAGAGCACGTGCAAAATACCAAAAAGACATAGCACGATGCAACGTTCTGTGCCTAACTGAAACCTGGCTTACTCCTGACACAACGGACCATTCTATCGCGTTACCAGGATTCAGTGTATTCAGAGGAGACAGAAACGAACGATCCGGTAAGGTGAAAGGAGGGGGCGTCTGTCTTATGGTTAACGAAAACTGGTGTGTTAACAACACAGTCATTGGGAGATACTGCTCGGAGGACCTTGAATATGTAATGCTCCAATGCGTGCCGTTCTGGAGTCCTCGAGAATTCACGACAGTAACCGTGATCGGTGTATACATCCCCCCACAAGCAAACACCTGAAGGAGCTGCAACGAGCGATCAGCGCATGGGAGATAAAACAACCAGAAATGGCCCTGGTAGTGACTGGGGATTTCAACAAAGCAAACTTGAGAGGAAGAATGCCCACGCTGTACCAGCATGTTCACTTCCCCACTCGAGGCAATAACACACTGGATAAATGTTACACAAATATCCGCCATAGCTACAAGGCCGTACCTCGCCCACCCCTTGGCAAACCAGACCACGCCTCCATCCTGCTGTTGCCAAGGTATCGACACAAACTGACAAAAACAGCCCCCAGCATTCCGAACTGCCCACTGCTGGTCAGACCAATCAGACGACATCCTGAGGGACTGTTTTAACCAAGTAGCATGGGAGGAGTTCAGAGCGGCAGGAGACCTGGGCGCGTACGCAGAGACGGTGTCATGCTTCATTAAGAAGTGTACCGACGACATAGTCCCCACAAAGAAAGTAAAAATAATGCCAAACCAAAAGCCCTGGATCAACAGCGAGGTCAGGGCTGCCCTACACGCCAGGACCACCGCCTTCAGTTCAGGCACACCAGAACATTACAAGCAGGCACAATATGCCCTCCGGACCGCTATTAAAAAAGCACAGAGAGACTATGGAAGGCAGCTGGAGTCAAAACTGGACACCAATAACCCCAGACACCTGTGGAAAGGCCTCCATGCTGCTACTAGACTCAGCCCTCAGTCTTAATCCGTTTCACTCCTGTAAGACTGAGAATATTACTATTTAAATCTTTGCATAACGTTAGGTGGCGCTGTTGGAAGCCTTGCATCGGAGAACCAATCATGAGTGTTGTGGGCGGGCTTGCTTTCTGGGCACAGTGACGCTCATGCAGAACCAGTGTCTCGCAAAACATCGCCGCGTTTGCGGAGAAACATATTAATCACTAGAAACAAACATAACCTGTTAATAGGACGTGTTTCATCCGGCCCCGGCGGCTAGAGGTCTTTTCGCCAGCGATAAGCCAGACTCCCGAGGCTAACGTTACAGAGCCTGCTGATGACTCACAGTAGCAAGCGGACCACTTCCGGGTAGGAAACATTATTGTAAAATAAACAACAGCTATAAATTTTGTTTGGAGCATATCAGGTTCATGCTCTGTGTTAGGACTATGATAAATGGCATTGCCGCTACCAAATAAAATTCTAATAACAAATGTAGGCGTGTCTGCTGCCGGCCGTTCTCGCCGGGCTCGGACAGACAGTTTCTGACAGTGAAATTCCCAGACGTTTGGTGACGTCTGGGAGCCGAGACTATGCTGCTACAGACTTCAAAGAGGTGAAACGACAGAACCCCAGCACATCACCCACCCTACCGGACAAACTCAACGCGTTCTATGCTAGGTTCGACCCCTCTGCCAGAGCGCCTCCCATCCCCCCTCTCCCACCCCTCTCCCACTCTTCCCCCCCATCACCTCCCACCCTCTCCGCCCCCCCCTGCCGCCTCCCTCCCCCCATCACCCCCCCCCCCCCCCCCCTCCTGCCACCCCTCCCCCCTCATCACCCCCCCCCCCCCTCTCCGCCCCCCCACCACCCCACAGATCCAGACCGCCCTCTCACCATCACTGAGGATGAAGTGTGCCGGTCGTTCCTGCGTATCAACCCACGCAAGGCGGCCGGCCCGGACGGCATCCCGGGGCGGGTCCTCAAGGCCTGTGCCCACCAGCTGGCACCCGTATACACAGACATCTTCAACCAGTCTCTCTCCCTCCGACGAGTTCCCCCCTGCTTCAAAGCAGCAACAATCATCCCCATCCCCAAACAGCAAAAAGTGACCAGCCTCAATGACTGGCGCCCAATAGCCCTCACGCCAATAGCCAGCAAGTGCTTTGAGAAGCTGGTCATATCAAAGATCCGCCCCACACTCCCCCCGGACCACGACCCGCTACAATTTGCATACCGCCCCAACAGGAGCACAGCGGATGCAGTAGCACACGTGCTCCACACCGCCCTGTCCCACCTGGAGGGGAAGGACACATATGTAAGAATGCTGTTCGTGGACTACAGCTCAGCATTCAACACCATAGTACCCTCCAGGCTGGTAAGCAAACTCAGGGATCTGGGACTAAACACGGCAATGTGCGACTGGATCCTGGATTTCCTAACAGACCGCCGCCAGGTGGTGAGGGTGGGCAACCTCACCTCCTCCCCACTGACCATCAGCATGGGAGCGCCCCAGGGGTGCGTCTCCAGCCCCTTCTGGTACGACCTCTACACCCACGACTGCGTGGCGACTCAAACTTCAAACTCCATTGTGAAGTTTGCAGACGACACAGCAGTCGTGGGGCTGAACAGTTTCTTCCCGCAGGCCACGAGACTCCTTAACATACACAAATAGTGTAGTAGTCGTACCATACCGTACTGCAGCTGCTACCATTATGTATGCCTAATGTTTAATTGTATGTTTAATAAGGTACATGCTATTTGCACCTGTATGTCAAATACGTCGAATTTAAAATGTCTGAACACGTCTAACGTATGCACAATGCCTAATGTTAATTGTATGTTTAATAAGGTACATGCTATTTGCACCTGCATGTCAAATACGTCGAATTTAAAATGTCTGAACACGTCTAACGTATGCACATGACATGTGCACCTATGTGCAATGAATAAGCCACTGACTTGTCTTATCGCTATTCTGCCTTATTGCCTATTGCTGCTTAGTATTGCTTATTGATGCCTAATTATTATTGCCTATTGCTCATTGCTTGTTGCCTATTTGTACTATGTCGTAAACGGAGTCCACAGCACAAGAATTTCACACGTGATACTTGTACCATGGAGTCACAATAAAAATCTTGAATCTTGAATCTTGAATTTGGTGATATTTTTGCTTCAGACACGTTGATATTTGACGTATCCATGGAGCTGAACTGTACAATGGCAACGTTTTATTCTGGCGACCAGGCTTAGCAGAAAGAGAGAGAGAGAGAGAACACTCCATGTGATCAGGATGTTGAAGGAGGTCAATTAAGTGATTTAATTAAAATGATTGGAATCATTGTTATTATTATTATTATTTAAAGCTGCACTGGGCTGCAGGTTAGGTTTATGTAAAAAAAAATCTCCCTCACAACACAACACATCAAATTATTATTATTATTATTATATTATATAATGAATATAATGAGTGAAACTAATTGCAGCTGAGATAAAAAAAAATATAAAATACTGAAATCTCACCTACATACCAAAAATAAGTGACAACTACAAACCAGACATCAACTTAATAAAATGATATAAAATGTGAAGTGTGAATCAGCAACAGAGAAAGACTGATCCAGCTAATCCAACAGGATGTGACATAATAACATTGTTTTATAACAGGATCTATGGAGCGCTGCGCCGCGTGCTGCCTCAGGCCCCAAACAGCATGAATAGTAAGAATAGTGCTGCTCTGTTTATTCTCAACAGAAAAACTCTGCGGCTCCGCCTACCTGCATCTCTCTCTCTCTCCCCCCCTCCCTCACGTGTCGCGGAGGGCGAGCTACGGCTGCATGTAAACAGGAATATTAGTGGATTATTCATTTAGTGGCAATATTGTCATTTTCCGAATATGGGCAAAAAGCGGAATATTGTGTGCATGTAAACATAGTCAGTGGTGCTGAGGGGGGCAAGCGCTCCCTGTCACTTTCCCCACCCAGGTTTATCCTGCTGGTCCCGGGGATTGAACTGACGACCTCAAGCTTGCTTCTCTAAACTTTAGGCCACCATCTGCCCACATACAAGTAGTAAATGAAGTGAATGGAAGTAAATGGAGTGTGTATTTATCGAGTGCTTTTATCCAAAGCCATGCAAGACACCAACCAGCTCGTGAGGAGCAGTTAGGGGTTCAGTGTCTTGCTCAAGGACACTTCGACATGCTGTCAGGAGGAGCCAGCCTTGAACCGGGTCCGGGAACCTTCCGATACCCAGATGATAGCTACACACACACAAGCACGCACACACGCACGCACGCACGCTCGCTCGTTCGCTCTCTCTCTCTCTCTCTCTCTCTCTCTCTCTCTCTCTCTCTCTCTCTCTAACAGTGTAGTTGACCCAGTTCACAACAGTTTAACTTCCACAGATGTTCCATAGCAGCCTGGTTCTCCAGAAATCAGAACCTCAGTCTTTCACACACCATCATGACATCAGCAAAATGCCCCGGCCCCTGGACCATCTTAATCCGGCCCCCAACGTCCTCAAAGGAAAACAAAACAACCCCCAAAAAGTCAATAAAAGACAGCATTATGTTCATAAATCTCATCCGCAACAGTCATTTGATTTGTATCACTATTATATTATATCAGGAGTTTAACAGGAGAAATGACCAATCACAGCAGGAGAGAGGGTTAAAAATAGAGAGACTCGCACGAAAATCAGGAATGTTGGCAGTTATTAGTCTAATGTGTGGCCCTTTATGTAAGTCAGTTGAGTTAGGGGTTCAGTGTCTTGCTCAAGGACACTTCGACATGCTGCCAGGAGGAGCCAGCCTTGAACCGAGAACCTTCCGATACCCAGACGACAGCTACCCTCTCCTACCCCCCCCCCCCCCACACACACACACACACACACGCACACACACACACGCACACGCACACACACACACACACACACACACACACACACACACACACACACACACACACACACACACACACACACACACACACAATATCTCTCTCTCTCTAAACAGTGCAGTTGACCCAGTTCATAACAGTTTAACTTCCACAGATGTTCCATAGCAGCCTGGTTCTCCAGAAATCAGAACCTCAGAGGCTTTCACACACCATCATGACACCAGTAAGATGTACTTGAGTCCTACCTGAGCACCATAGCAACATGAACAACATCATTCTTGGATCCATAGTCAGCTTGTCCGCGTCTTAACTCGTTGTCTCTGAAGAAGCCTGTCTGTCAGTCAGCGTGTCGTCTTAAAATGGCGTCTCCTGGTGTGCTGATATCTATATTTATGTGCTGTTTACGCCATATCTCTTATCTCCTCATCAGCTTCATATGTGTTTTTCTCTGATAGGCCTACCTGTAATGACAGGAAGCTGCTGGTAGGAAACCACAGTGACTTCCTGTAGCTTCACGATGTCTCCAACACAAGATCACAACACAAGTCCACTGTCTATATCATTCAGTTTGATTTAGAGAAGCACAGCTCCAGTTAGTTATGTGCAGTGTTGGGCAAGTTACTGAGAATGAGTAATTAGTTATAGTTACTATCAAAAGGTAATTTAATTACTTTACAGATTACTGCATAATAAATCATTAACAGTCATTGTACCTGCATGGGATACTTGAACATTCACTTATTGGGGAGGCTTATAGCCTATAGGTCTGACTGCAGCTGCAGAGCATTATTGCCGGACAGGAAGGCTGTAGCTCTCCCTCTGAAGTTATCCATTATTTTCACATCCTAAAGTAACTAGTAACTAGCCCATTTAAATTTCAGTCATTGTAAATGAGTTACTCAATTTGACCTAGTAGTTAGATTACTAGTTACTGCAAAAAGTAGTTTAACAACTGGTTGTGTGATTTGATCTCAATCCATTATTGGTTCTCGGATGTCACAAATGCTACAGATGAAGTACTCGGATCTCAGCTCTCTACTGTGTCTCTGAGACCAGCAGGTCATGTTTCATCATTTCTCAGCACCAGAGTCTTCTGAGCTTCTCTTACAGCAAGCAGCATTCAACAGCTCAAGAGAAGAGAGGAGACGAGAGAGAAGAGAGGAGAGGACACTTTGGCACTTTGATTGTGCAGCGAGAAGAGAGAGAGGAGGACTCTTCTGTTAACCTGACGCTGCCAGATGGATGTAAGTTCGTTCACATTTGTTTCACAACCAACATCCATCTGGATTCGGCCAAGCTACGTTGCTGAAGAGGGCGGTCACTTTTTTCAAGCTACTAGGCAGGTGATTGGATGGACCGTCTGTCTGTCACCGTCTGGGCTTGCCAGCGCCAACCAATCAGATCGACTTCCCTTCATGACGTAGGGCTTTGTGTTTGTGTGACTTGCGTGAATGGCTAACGGCTAGCCTTACAGCTAGCTGATGGCTGCTATGTTCTCCCAGCCTATCTCCCCAAATTCTACAACAATGTTTTGTTTACTAACGTTCATAGTTGATAACGTTACAGCAATACAGTTACGGTTTCGTACTCACTGTAAGATCAAGTGCTTAACGTTTATGTTAGCTTATTGTTTTGAATAGAATGTTTGACTAGCTCACTGGAGCTAGCCTCGGTAGCCGCCGCCATGTTGAATAGTGAAAGAACTACAAACCCACAGGCGCCTCTCGATCGCGTCACACCCGGTCTCGCCTAAAGCCCGCCCGTAGCTCACGCTGATTGGTGCGCCTGGGTGGCGGCCGGTTTGAACGCCTCTCTGAGGCCAGGGCCAGACTGAGGTGGATTGTGAATTTGTGGAACAATGCCGCCCCCGTCTGGTGGAGTCAGGCTACTCTTCTGTGCCCCTTTTTCACAAAAGCAGCCTACAGCCTAAAATGTATTTTCCTTGTTCACTTTTGAAGAGAGGAGAAGGCAGGCGAAGTGACATTCACCTCCGACTTATAGGCGCACACCAGCGATTTTTGTTTGTGTTTGTTTGTTGTTGTTTTGTGAGGGCTACAGAGCTCCCTAGCTGAACTGGCGCCCCAGGCAGGAGGCTGTTTCCCTGTACTGTAGGGTGAGCAGCCGGGGCCTGAGGAGGAAGGAGGGGGAGAATGTTCTGCGGCCCGCTGCAGTTCTGCTCTGTGCTCGAGAGGAAAAAGCAGAGGTGCACTACACCTTTTGACAAGAATCACGAAAAAGGGAGAAACGAAAATTAAAAACTGACTGCATAGAGTTCTAGAGGATAAGTTGGACAAGTTAAAGGAGGACTTACCCCCTAGATATGTATCAGAACAGTGATTTGAAAATACCTATGGAAAAAAACAAGAAATGACATATGCTCTTTTCTATACTAAACTCTTTGGCTGTGTTCAAGTCAAGATTTTTTTTCGGAAATCGACGCCATTACAGTTTGCCCACCGCCTCAAAAATAATTTATTTGAGAGGGGCAATATCTTTATAAATATCAACAACTAGCCAACGCTGGTGGCATGTATGGAAACAGTGTTGCTCAAAATGGTTGAAAGTTATATCAATTTGGTAATTCAGTGGCGAACTAGAAATTTAATTATTTTACTCCATGTATGTGTATGTGGGCGAGGCGAGGATCGTTACCGCAGCACACCGCACAATAGGACAAACCCCCCGCTCTGGGGTAACACAATGCGAGATTTCTCCACGTGATTCCCTCGTCTAACTAGCGATAAACCGCGCAATGAAATCCGTTTTTAATTAGCGTTTTGGGGCTTTTCGTGATTCTTGTTAAAAGTTACTGCAGCGCAGGGCAGTGTCAGACCTCCATGTGAAGAGCTCCGCCCACGCGTCCCCGCTGCCTGGAGCACAGCAGCTCGTGCTCGTGCTCTAAAAGGCAGGGTGCCTACGAGCTGCTGCCTGGCCGGCAGAAAGTGCTCCAGACTCGGTGTGATAATCCTGTAACAGCATTTGAGCTTATTCAGGTAAGATATTAATAATGTAATGACACATTCAGCGATAAACTGTCTACAATGAAGACATATGTCAAATATGACAACGTGGTGTTCAGTATTTTAAGAGCACAGGGTTTTTCTAGCCTACCTACAACTTGCCTGATCACAAGGCAGTGAGTCCACGTGGCGGAGGAGCACACACACACAGACATACTGTGCTGCTCAACCCCCCCCCCCCCCCCCAGTCCCCAGTCGCTCTGCTGACTTCATTTCCTGAAAAGTTGGCGTTGCTTGTACACAGTGACGATATTATAGTAGCCGATTTGTTTAGAGCAGCTTTGTCACGTTGTCACATCGTAGTATAGCGTTATATTTTACATGTGCGCTAAACTGCGATGAGATTTGTTTGCGGAAGGATGAAAGTGAGGCTCTCACTTTGGTGCTGTGCTCTCGGAGCTGATTGCTGCAAACACACAATATCCCCCTCCCTCCCTCCGGGCAGCAGCTCTGTGTCCCCAGCGAAAAGGGGCACAGAAGACCACCAGTCGTCCTTGAGAGGATTCCAGCATTCGTTGTCTCTCAACCTAATTATATGGAATTCTGGACAAAATCATATCTAGGCTATAAAAAATAAAAAATAAGATTTACATGAGACCAAATCTCATCATAGGGCCCCTTAGTATGAAAAAGGTTGGGAATGATTAACTTGCTATGCCTTGTCCTTCGTTTTATGATTATAGTGGCGTTTATTGATAGTATTGTGTTACATTGGTATTCCTACCAATTGGTAGTTGGTAGGAAAATAACAGGCGATTGTAATAAATTAACAGGTCAAGTGACATCATGGGAATAGGCTTGGAGTTGTGAGGAGCCGAAAGGGTACAGGGGGAGTAGTGGAGTAACTATCTTGAAATTCCATAGTCTTTGGGGACAATGTGACGTCAGGTTGTACCAAATCTCCCATTCATTTGCGGGCAAAAAAAAAGCAGTGTTCCACCCTTAGAGGGCGCTTATGCCAGTTATGCTGCTGAAAAATGATACAAATGGCAGAATGGCAACAGTTTGGTCACAAATGTGTAAATGTTGACCAGCATTCTTCACACATCACCCCCAAAGTCATATTGGTTAAAAGCTGAAAAAAAGTGTTTTGGAGGTAAGTTCTCCTTTAATAACGTGCAGAAATCTCCCATTGTGATTACATTAGACCGTGTTGAGAGCGGGGGGTTTGTCCTGGCTATTGTGCTGTGCTGCGATAACCAGGC